>NC_084918.1:1403437-1449999 GCF_949316345.1 Pungitius pungitius | reverse complement strand
AATATCAAACCATCAAATATAACTCTGCTAATGTTTACACATCGCTGACGTGGAACAAACGGATCAATTACGCGTCGCCGTGGACTCTCTCTCTCTCTCTCTCTCTCTCTCTCGGGGGGTGGGGGGGGGGCACGTACGCGCGTGTCTATAGATAGCAGAGGGTTTCTGGACAAAATCCCAGGTCAGGATCTCTGTGTGCAGGAGGAGGGGGGGGGGGGGGGGGCGTGTGTGCACTAGTGAAGACATAACTGCTTTAAGAGCTCGGCGACGGCTATTTTCAAAGCCCAGATTGAGTGGTATTACCCTCTAACCTTAACTGTCGAGCGCTGTTTCTATGCCAACAGCAGAGGAGTCTTTTCACTCTGACTGGCTACTGTGTCTCTGCGTGTGTGTGTGTGTGTGTGTGTGTGTGTGGACGTTGTGCCGAGCTATTTCCTATTTACTGGCGTTTTTTTATTTTTTTTTATTTGATGCACCACATGGCCGGACACGGAACCATCGCCGCTATGCATTGATTCAATCCCCCAGAATAGTGGAGGCCCCTCCAGCCCCGAAGCTTCTAGACTCTGGACCCGTCCTGCAGGGATCCAATCAGCACAAACAGGGGGTGTTTTTTTTGTTTTTTTTTGAGGAATGATATGAGAGCTCGGCGTTATAATTCCTCACTGCTTTAAAGCTTTTTCCAACTTAATGGTCACCAAGAACAAGTGTGTCACTTAGCAAATGGGCTGCTTTGCTCAATATGCAATTAACCTATATCGCTGGGTGGAAGTTTTCAGCCCGCCGAGGAGAGTTTTCATAGAGTGAATATCTAAAAATGGCTGTGTGCGGTGCAGAGATCAATCCCCTTTCTCTCCATTGATTCCATTAAAAGCCTTTTTGGAGATTGATTACACTGAAAGCTTCCCTCCGCTCTAGATTACAGTTGCACAATTCCCATCTCATTTTTTTTTACAGTCCACAGATATGGGCATTTATTCTATTACGGTGCAAGGTGCAAAGCCTGGAGCCTGAGCATCAGAGACCACCCTTTTCTACCAATAATACTACTAGATAGTAGGACATCCGTTTGACTATTGGCTGCGGCCCTGCGTTCTCAGATAAGCGCTATCACACCTGTCGTTCCCTTTTTTTCGAGATCAGTTTTTCCTGCCATCAAGATCAAAATGCGCGTTTCGTGAGAATCTGAAAACATCCCCGCAGAGAAAGGTGATTCGGACCTGTTTTCAGCCCGCTGATACGTGCTACTATTTCAGTGCGTCCACCCGCATTCTTATTTTTGGTAACAGCAACAGCTCAGAAGTCTAAAAACCCAATGAAAACAGAATGCATTGCATATATAGATGTATATGTGTGTATATATATATAGATAGATATGAATTTCTTTGTGTGCCATAGCTCTCATTTCTAAGGCCTTATCTCTGTAATGGAATATTTATCAGCAAAGGATACAGCACAAAGAATGATGCACATGCATAAAACATTCAGTTATTTCCTTGTGTTTGTATATCAACCAGAGAAATGATGAAGAATATTAAGGGCTGTATGGGGGGGGGAGGGGGGGTCCTTACTCAGCACCTTGTGGGCGGTGCCCTCTCCAGGGTTAAATCCGGGGCAGCGTCCTTGCCGGCCCCCCCGGCTGAGGGATTCATTTATTCCCCCCCCCCCCCCCCCCGTTTCTGCTGAGCGTTCCACTCTCTGCAGGTGGGATGTTTATGTCCCGAAAATAACATGAAAGCAATAACACCCCACAACATCTTGGTTATTTTTTTTTCGACTGAAAAATTGATCAGATGTGTCACTTGAAATTGCATTTTTTTTTTGTGTGTGTTTTTGTCTTGTTTAATGCAGCGCGCATGGGTTTTGCATGCGGCCTCGTCTTGGCAGACTTAAGGTGTCGCTGCTGCTGGGATGCGTCCACAAAGGTTCAGGAGTCCTGCGTGAAGGCCAGATGACGAGAAAGTGGGTCCTCAAAGTCTCTTTTCCATTTGCTGTAGGTGTGAAAAACAGTGTCTCGTTATTGCTGATTGTGATTTTAAGGAAAATGATTAGCAAAACTTAATTAAATCCGAGTGACGAAGACGTATACGAACAACAACAGGCTGAGATGAAGGCTGAGAAACACTCTGTGTCACTGTGCTGAGGCCTTTGTTGACCACCAGGAGAGGCGCTCTGCCCTCGCAGTGCGTCTGTTGTCGCTTGTTTTGTTTTCGGCTTCACTTCCTTAATTCCTTATTTTTGCCCGAGTCCATCTGGTCGCTGACTGCATCTAGCAAAGTGCATTTGAATTTCTTTTATTTTTCCCAGGCATTGATTGTCATCAGCACACATTTTCTGAAATGGGGATGTGTGTGCGGGTCTAATCTCTCATTGGTCATTCACATGCGTGACCTCTGCATTTAAGCCCCCCCCCCCCCCGAGTCTTCGCGGGGACGCCGGGCCGCTGTGAAGCACCCTGGGAGCCCCTTTGGGGGTTCCGCGTCCCGGTCAAGGACACCTCCACACGTGACGGTTTAACCACGGGGTTAAAGGACGAGCCGCTCTCCCCACCGAGCCACATCTGCCCCAGTTTTTTTTTTTTTTTCTTTTTCAGCTGGTGACCTCGACCTTTCCTCAAGCTGCAAGGACAGGAACACGTCTTCACAAGTGTTTGTGGATAAAAGAAACCGTTGGCCTAGTTGTACTAAATGTATTATGCACTACAACATGATGATAATCTAATTTAGAGGGGTGGGTTTTTTGGACTCATCACAAACACGTTTTGCCAAAGTCGTGCCGCATGAACACGACCCACAAAGAGCGTGAATAACAAAGGAGTTCAGTGGAATAGAGACGTGGTTCAGCTCGCCAAGCGTTGAATGAAAGAAATGAACCTTTTTTTTTTTTTTTTCAAGGAACAAGGATTGTGGAGGTTGTCCCCTAAATGACTTACTGTGAAATTGGGTTATCTCTCTGCAGCCAATAGACAAGAGGAGCAATTCCAGGACCCGTAACCCTTTTAGTGTACAGTCGTGACTGAAGACTATTTCCCGTAACCTTTCCATTTTCTTGACGAGAGTGGTTACCTAACCGTATATATTCTAATTCCTGTGCACGGATTTCGACGAATAATTGATGTAAAAAACGAAAACGTTATCATTTGTCATTCAAAATGCCGCCGATCGGGAACGCCACGAGGGACGTCCTCACGCGGAAAAGGTCATTGGACGAGTCACCGAATGTCTTCCACCACCGGAGAGTACAAGCAGTCAAACAAAAAGTGATTATTATTAATATCAGGGGTTATTTTCTATTACAAATTGGGGATATGAAACGTCTGAGGGTTCTGGCGGAGAAAGTTCTGTTTGTTTTTCACTGAATCCACACGCATCCATGAGAAATAAGACAAGTAACAACCTACAGCGTCGCACAACAAATCAAATCCCTGCACGCCGCACACCGAGGAAAGACGTCTCCCAGAGGCACCGTCCGTCTTCCCGTCTCCTCGCCCTTTGAAACAAGACGGGACCAGGGCCAGCGGGGGGGGGGAGGACGCTCGTTTTCGGGAGGAAGGGGAGGTTTGCATCAGAGCCGCCGACCCTTGTTTTAATGAAGCGGGTCGCCGCTTCATTAGGTCGCTGCACCTCCTCCAGCCAGGAGGGGGTTTTGAGGCAGGTCCAGTCTGGATCACCATATGGCTCCTCTTGGCCTACGCTGTCATGAAATATGAACCCAACGCCGCTCCTAACGCGCTCAGAAGTGTCCGGACGCAGCGGGAGCTCTGGGGGGGGGGCGGGGGGGCAAAGATGTCGCAGAGATTTCATCACGCTGGAAAGCCGTGAGTTTTGCTCGGGTTCACGGGGGGGCGGCGGCGTCCTCTTCGTATTACCCGCGTTGCCCTCGCCTCGTCCAGCCCTATGAGGGGCAGCGGTCGTGAAAAGTGTCTCGTTCTCCCCTAAATGAATGCAGATCAATTCAAATCAAAGGCCTTTGTCAAAGCTGCACCTGCAAACATTTGACTTTTTCTCCCGCCGCAGAGACACAATCTGTGTGCCGGGTAAGGAAGTGGTTTAATCTCTTCGGGCCCAGAGGTGGCTTAAGTGGCAGAGACCAGATGGCGGAATCAACACGGCCGGGAGGCAAACACCGACTGACGAGACAGCCGAGAGTCCTCCACGATGAAGGGTGTGCGTTTGGTTTGTCCGCGCTCGTCCCTCTCTCAAAAAACCCCCCGGGGTTGTTCGATATTTTCAACAAAAAAAACGGATGAATTGCATGTTTCCGCTGTAAAGAGGCGGCGGAGACGTGGAACAGCTTCGCATGCAGGTTGACGAACCTCTTCGGTGACATTTCCCCCCCCTTGTTTCTGAGAAAAAACAATATCCCGAAAAAAAAACCCGGCCGAAGCGGTGGGACAACCTTCGGGGGTGTTGAATGTCACCATCTGTCGAGGACCTGCTTAGTCAAAGTCATTAGCTCCTGCTCACCAGGGCCCGCGGTTTATTGCACAGAAGCTCAGGTGGACCCTGATCGGGTTTCAGGGGCCCGGTCGGCCCGTCGGTGGGAGCGTTGTCGCCTTCTAATTTGTCGGGCGCACACAAAACAACGGGCTCCCTCAAACCTGGAGGAGATTTGTTCCGCCCAATTAGGTAATAGTACTGTGTTGTGTTCTTTAAGTAAATCCATAAAACAACGTAGTGCAAAACTAACAGTAAAAATGTCTTCTGTTTCGCTGATGAAATGTTGCACCGCGGCAGCTTGGATCAAACTCGTACCTGCGTAGATTTGACCTTTTCTCAGGAATTTACGGTTTGCTCATCAATCACGAAGCCGCAGCAGCATATACATTATTTTTCATTTTTTTTATGGCTACTCGGAGGCGGATAAACGGAACACGCTAACGCGCCTGTCTGCTCTGCAGCTGACACGACAACTCGCTGGTTTTCGGAGTCACCTTGACCGGCTCCTCTTCGTTTACTTCTCAGAGTACAGGACTTAAGCAGCGGTTCGGTCCAGAGGAGCGAGGGGGGGGCCTCTTACGTTGACGGGCGACACCGGCCCGGATGCCGCCTTTGGTTCCCTCAGACGTCCGTGGTGAGCAGCGATTGGTTGAGCTTCCTGTCACACATCGGCAGGAGAGGAGGCCGCGGGTGCGTCGGTTCACCGTAACCAAACATATCTCCGAGCAGATAATTCCACCGGGGGGGGTGGGGGGGGGGGGGGGGTATTGTGTTTCTCAAAACCAACTCACAGCCACAGCATCCTGCTTGATGCGCCTCTCGGGTGGCCATCAGACTGCCTGAATGGATTTTCGAGCGGCGATGTGGAACGATTCCTTTGAGAAAGACGCCCTTTCAGATGAAGATAAAGTCATTAGGCAGCAGCAGCTGTCCTTGGATCTTTTGCTGCGCCGCGTATGCTTCAAGGATAAGACGCTCCGGAGTGATGCTCATTCTCAGCGTTTCTCGCACTGAGGGCTGTTTTTCCTCCATTACTGCTTGAGGACTGTTGTCAGTTTACCACTTCTGTCAAATTTAGTTTGATCTTTTCAGGTGAACCCTCTGAACATCGGCCCCTTCATCCCCGTGCACCGACTGCACGGCTCATTTCTCCAATCACTGCATAGCGTGTGTGCGGCCTCCCACCGGGTGGATGTATTTACACGCACCTCGCCTCGTCTCGGGGGGTTCTGGCCCGGCGTTCTGGCCATTTGTTACAACCTGGCACCGAGTCGGCGTCGTAGCTGGATGTGTCTGCTGTATCTCCTCATGCAGAATGGCTTCTGCTGTCCCACAGGTCTGCAACATGCTCGTCTCCAAAGGTGCAGCAGGCGCCGTTGGCACGGAGGGGGAGGAGTGACAAGAGTGTGGTTCTCTTTTTTTTTTTTTTGGTAAACCTTTGGATTTGGCACAGCTGTAACAAAAGCACGTAAATAACCATGTGTTTGTTTTGTTGAAATCATATATTTGGACATGTTATGTCAAAAATTGAGAATTACTTCTGGTTTTAAATTGTTTGTAACGAGGTAATTGTTTCTGTATTTTTGTCGCTTTGTAATCCCATGTTGAAGGGGACGAATGTTTTGCACGACATGAAAATCAAATTAAGCTATTATTGGTTTCCGGTACTGAATGTGGATCTTGGCAAGCACAGATTGTGCCTTTTACTCGTGTCGTGTCGTGCAATTTGATGACCGAATGTCCTTTTTCAGCCTCCCTACTTGGCATCTGTAGAGCAACAGTACAAAAAGCACCTTGAGGATCTGTCCACTGGCTTCAAAGGAAACCCATTTGTATTACAGCATGAAATCTGCTTTCATGATTAAGCAAAGTAAAATATCTGACCCAAATGGTATTTGGATTTCTGCACAGTACACAGAGCTCGCTCCGGACTCCTGGCACAACCAGACACGGGTCCATGAAGGAGAGGATGTTGAAGAACTCGACCCCATGCAGCACCTCTGGGGCCGAATAGACAGAGTTGGACCTGGTTGATGGGTTCAATGGGAGCCGATCGCTGTCCCAGCAGCAGATTAATGCCCATGAAGGTGTGAGTTCAGGTGTCCTCGCCGCCGCACTGTGTCTAATTGCAATGCAGCGTTGTAAAAGCCGACGTCCTCCTCCATGCATCTCGCTGAATGCGCTCACTGCAGAGCGCTCTCGGTGAACTGATGTATTTTGTTTGGGGGCGAGAGGCTTTGTGTTCACACAGCTTCAACAAACGCTACCAAGAAAAACAACCCCCCCCCAGGACGGGGTGACAAGGGAGCGCGGCGGTGGGTGAAATGAAAGCATTCCGGTGCACAGGTGAAAACGTGCTGAACGGGGAGCAGCAGCATGTCGACAACTGGAATCATTTGGCTTCCAGGGCGGCTTCATCCGTTCTGATCGTTTGTCACATGGCGGCTTGCTGGTTTATTGTCACAACAGGCTTCCGCCAAGTGGATTTCTTCCACACAGTCTGAGGAGGAACCTGCAGGGGAGTTTACCAGAGAGTCGTAGAGAAGGGAAACCTTCAGACCCACGGAAGCACCACTACGAAACACTGAAGCTTAATTATGACAAACGCAGGAAGATGCATTAGGGCCATGAAAGGAGTTCAAGGCCTCCTGCTGTGTTCCTTTTGCACCTTTAAGAAATGTATTTGGCCGAAATGTTTGAATTGAAAGCTGCGATCAAAGAAATTGATAAAAGCTCTATTTACGTGTTACTTATTTACGCCTTAGAAAAAGCCCCATTTCCATACGAATTGCACTAGGAGCATCCTTTCTCACTCTAAAGGACAATGTCTCATTTTTTTAACTTTGAGACGTCTCTACCTCACGCCCATCGAACGTTTGGAAAGCTTTTGACCTGCGACCCGATGCTCTGGTGGGGTCGGGCTGGGGAAGCGGGCGTTTAAAGCCGCCACAGTTCAGGGCCCTTCGACAGAGGCCCCCGGGGACCTTGAGCGGGACCTGCTTCTCATGGGAGCACTTAGCCGCGAAGTCGATGTGACTCAGCCCCCCGACGTCGGCGCGTCAAAGCGAGCGAGTCCTCATTGATTGAGTGAAGAGCATCAGTCGGGGGACGCTTTGAGGATCCCTTTTGATGTGTTGCGTATCCGTGCATGAGTCGCGGTAACCGCGATGCACGCTCCCCCCCCCCGTCTGAGACGCCGCTCTTGGCGCGAGCTTCCCCCGCGCCCAACGCACAACGCCGGATCCAATCTAAAAAACCCGAACCGGGGAGTGAGCCTTTATTGATTGTGAGCAGCCCTGCGAGCTCCAACGGGCCTTTTACCCACTAATGGGATTGTGTTTTCTGTTTGAACACAAACGCACGCCTCTGACATGACTCTTTTTTTTTTTTTTCTCCTTTGCAATCAAACAAGCGGCCTCCGTCGTGGGGGGGGGGGGGGGGGGGGGGGGGTTTGCCGCCTCTAATGTTAGCGGAGCCCCAAGCGCCCCTCCATTGTTACGCGGCGCACCGCCGCAATTAAACCTTTCGTGATCTCCGCCCCTGAGATTGTCGTGTGCGATTCTCGTCCCACTCGCCGCCCTCCGACGGCTTCGCCTCCGACGGCCTGCGGTGACAATGTGTCACTTTTCGCGCCTCGCGTCACTGAAGCCTGACGAGACGCAGCGAGGAGAGACCGTGGCTGGATTGCATTAAAAGTTTTTGACGCTTGATTGTATCGTTGATGACACAGGAAAGGGGTCCTTGAGGGGGATTATTACTGCATTGTTCGCCCGAATTGTGTCGATTAGTAATCAATTGAGGAGCCGCTGTCCTTTGTTGGGACGCCAGTTATCACACGACCATCATGCATTTCTTCTTCTCTGGTTCTCAGTTTTAAATTGCCTTCAACAGTTGATGCATTAAATGAGATTTATATTCATATCTCTCATGTTGATGTGCAGGACGTGGTTTTTGACATACATTAAATATCAATTTACATCAATGCTTCTTATTAGATGATCATTGATATATTGTTATATGTTCAGCTGCTGAAGGCTCCAGCTGGCGTTACTTATTATGTGGATTCTACATCACATATGCAAACGTGGTCATGGAACAGCTCCGGGGGGGGGGGGCCGCTTGAGTCTTTTCATTTGGGATTTTACCAGAACATGTTTGCATATTTGAATATGACAGAAGACAGTATTTGTTGTTGTGTTGTGTGTTGGAATATGACTCCAACATGTTCTAAACCTGACAAAGTGTGTTCATATCAAAGACTCGTCCGACTCGCAATGACTTAATATTCACAAAATGATTGTTGTCATTAATTGGAATTTGGCTTTTCAATGAACTCAGTAAATAAAATCCACCAGTAAAATCCACTGAATATCATTTAAAAACTGAAGAAAAATACAAAAAACAACAAACCCAGAATCGGCTTTTGAATTTCACAAATGCAAAAATCTTTTAGTTTTAAATCTTCAGAGATGCTCGCTGAGTGGAGGGAGAATTCTGCAGGAATCCTTGAACTCAACTGGGGAAGTTGAAGTTTTAATGGTCCCACACTTCCTCTCATGTCAGCTGGAAGCTGAAGAGCCACAACTCCACTTCTGCTGAATTCCTTGGATGGGTCGATCTCGTAATGTAACCCCCCCCATTCTTTCATCTACTATTTAAAAAAAAAAAGCTTTTGATCTGAATCTACAAGGGGGACCCTGTGAATGTTGAATCATTATCAGCATAATTTCAACTGGAATACGTTTTTTTTTTTTTTCTTTTTTTCAAGGAAGCGGCACAATAAGTGATTTCAAGATGAGATAGAAAACAGATGGGGACAGACTAACAGTTCTCTACTTGAGAGGGGACTGCAGTTTGTGAAGATAGTCTCCTTCTTCAGTGACTTCATCAGCCACTGAACTCACTGTTCTTTCTATTTGTGTCATGTGGCTTCGTTGGGATCAAGTGACGTAAAGAGCTCACATTTTTCCACCGTGGCCCAGAGGAGGCATTGTTTTTCTGCACCAGTAATGCTTTATAATGAAGGTTTTATTTATACATATATGTGTGTGAGCACATTATGGATGTTTGTGGAGTGAACCCCTTTGCAGACACAAAGCCCTTCGTTCCCAAATTACAGGCGCGAGTTGATGAATTAGAACGTCGAGGCTGTTTTCTGCCCAAACATTCCTTTTGTTTTTCTTCGTTTGACCTTCAGTTAATCACAGAAGTCTCTTGAGATTGAAAGAAAAACTCATTTGAGTAAGAGCCCTGATTACGTTACAAAAACCACCACAAACCAACATTCACAAATGCAAAAAAAAAAAAGAAAGTTATTCCAACTCATTCCACACAATGGGACTACAACAACAACAAAAAAGACTAAATGATGACCAGAGCGAGAGGAAGTGCAGCCCGGGGTCAGGCGTCAAAGCGTCCGATAAAGAACCCTCAGCAGCACCAGATCGCACCAGGAGGGCCAAAAGTTAGCATTAGATAATGCCACCCCCCCCCGTTCTTCTACAAAGCTGTGATTGGCTCTTTCGGCACCAGGCGCCAACGAGCACGACGGCGCCCTCATTTAGACGCGTGATAAAAGGTGAGATGAAGGCTTTGTCATCTGGAAGCAGCCCCCGCTGTCACGTCATCACCTGACGCTTGAGTCTTTAATTGTGATTGTGATTTTTTTTTTAATTCTTCGCATGTTTCGTCCCAGAAGGGCGGCACACATTTCCCGGCCTCCTTTGTGTCAAACTGCATTTATTAGCACGCCGCAAATGTGTGTCCTCTTCTTGGGATGGAAGAAAAAAACGAGATCTTCTGCTTCTTGGCCTAATTGGAACACACGTGTGGTTCAAGGTTGTGCGTATTCAGCGCGTGAAGCGAGGCAGAGATGGAAAGGTGTTTGGTGTTAATATTGAATGTGTGAGCGGATCCTTGCGGCAGGCTCTGCTTACGGGGGCCCTTTTACTACCCCAGGCTGACGCTGACAGCTAATCAATGACCACTAACTGCATCAATTGAGGCGGTTGTACTAAATGCTCTAAATCAACAGAAATGGTGTAACGTATGGTTAAGAGAGCAGCCGCCGTGCGGTGAGCTGAGGCAAGAGAAAAGATGATTATCATACTACATATTGGTATTTGTTCATTTTATCGCACTGCAACAATAGAAGGTGACTGTTTGTATTTCTCACCTTTCGGGTCGGCAGCAAAACGGATCTGTCTTTTAATTATTCTATCTGGCAAAACATAGCGTCACCTGGAACGCAAACATCCACAGAGTGACAGATATTAGAGAGTGCAAAGGGACATAACACTAATTACCGGCACACAGAGTCAAAGGAGCATTAAACACTGCATGTTTAGCAAGTAAATAAAGTATTACCTTGAGCTAAACAAATTAGAGGCTTCCAGGCTGCCGAGATGTCAAATGTTATTTCAAGCTAATAATATTCCTTACATTCTTTAATCTGTGTAATAAATCAGCTGATATGAACGTATTTCTAATTTTAGGAACAAAGCGGTGCGTTCACAAACACAGCCTGCGTGGGGATTCGGGGTCTCGCTCGTTCTGCAGCGGCAGCCTCCGCTTCGCATATGGCAGCGTGCAGATGGACAATCTGTTTGGGGCTTCAGAGTTAGGCGGCAAAGTTCATTAACGCGCCGCGAGCTTTGAGCCTGCAATTAGAAAATGATTTAATCATCCTCCTAATTATATTCAAACATCTTCCGAAAGTTTCTCCCGGCGTGACAATCATTCCAACTCCGAGCAAAATGACTGCCTCTTTAGAGGTGACGTTGGCGACCGAATCGCTTCATCTGCCGCACGGAATGAATGTGCATTTATTTGTGTCGCTGTGACGCCCCCCCCCCCCCCTCGGGGGACGCGTGGACAGAAAAGGGCAGACGTTAAAGGATTAGCTGACATATCTCGCGCACCTTCCTCTCTCCGAGGTAACCAGGGGCCTCTGAACGAAGGGGCGGAAGCTGTTGGCCACGATTGCAATTTTTTGGGGGGGGCTGCCGTGGCAACAGGGCAGCCTCCAAGAAGGGGAACCGTCTCCCTAGGTGGACGCGAGCGAACAAAGAAGCACTCTGATTGTCAAGTGAACGCAACGTTTCCCTGAAGACGCCCCTTTCGTGACGGTAATGGAGCTGCACATTCAACGAGGAACAAATTAAGTGATGTTTACTAAACTCTCTCCACTTCTTCCCCACCTGCGTCCAAGGTGTCGGCTGGCAGAATAAAAATGAATTAAAAAAAAATCTCTCAGAGCGTGGGGACTTCTTCAGAAAATAGCTGTCTCTCCTGGGCCCGCATTAGTCTGAAGGTCACCGAAGGGGAAAATGACCCAGGTTCCTCCCCCTCCCCCCTCCTGCTGGCCTCCTCCTTGTCTCCCCTCCCTGTAATTGAGTGTGGTGCGTGGTCAGGGAGCCGGTGCCCATTGGCGGTCTGAAACGTGGTGGTTAGTTACACGCGTTTTTCACCGTAATTACCAGGCAGACTCTCTCTGTCTCCAGAATCTTTTCAAGGTCGCATCAATTTCACAGCTATCCACACCGTCCGCCCTCCGCTCCGTCTCTCTGTGCGCCGTCATTACAGGCTTTCAGACCGCTCTTCCTCATTGTGAACCTCCTCCTCCTCCTCCTCAAAAGCACATCAAAACCAAAATGGCAATTATTAATTGATCATCCGATCTTTTCTCCCCGCTGCAGGGGGAGTGTTGCGATGACCTTCTTGCCGGAGAGTGAAACGTTGCCGCTGACTCACTCCCCCCCCCCCCCCCGCCGCCGCCTCGCCACGATTAAATGCTGCTCCACCGCCTCGAGGGAAGAGGTCGCCCATTTTGGCAAAAGGCGCCTAAACATTTGAGCCGTTCTTTCCTTAGGGTTCCCCCCCCCCCCACGCCGTGTGCTCTGGGAGGCTTTAAGAGCGCGGGCGCCAGTCGGAACCGAAGGCGCGGCATCTGTTTTGGCCGTTTTATGTCCATTTGCTGCGGCGCGAGGCCCGGCGGACAGCCGGCAGAGCCACCTGTCTGCCGGGCCTCGAAAACCAAAGTCTCAATTTCGAAGAAAAAAAAAAGATGTCCGCCGAGCGCACGGGCTCAAACGATCGCTGTGCTAAGTGCTTGTGATTTGTTTGTGTTGCCCATTAAACTAATAAAGTCCTCATGTCGTTGTCAAGGCTTGACATCGGAAAATGGAGGGGGAGGAGGATTCTCGCTGTGACTACGTGGCACGATGATGGCCCGGATTAACACAGCGCCGCTTCACGGATCCTTCCTCCTATGAGAAAGGGAGGCGTTGCGTTGGGTGGTGGTGGATTGGGGGGAGACGGGGGGGTTGCTTTATTGTGCCACTATTTGAGTTGCAACGTGTCAGGACTATCGGCCCATGCCATCTGCACGTGTCCCGCATCCTCAGTGCTGGATTGATTGAGATTTATTGTAAAGGATGATTAAAGCACTTGCGGCGTAGTCGATACGAGGCAGAATGAATGTGTGCCCCCCCCCCCCCCCCCATCAGCTCCGTGCTGTGTGACAGAGGAGCCTGATGGAGCCAAACAGCTCCATCAAGCTCTGGAGCAGCGAATCCTTTAGAAGGGTTCGCTAGAACCAGGTGCGTGGTAAGGGCCAGAGACGTACCCCCTCCCACCCCCCCCCCCCCCCCCCCCCGCGTGCCCTGGGATCGGGAGGCACTCGGCTCTAATGCGCCTCAAAGCCGTCCCCCAACGGGGCGAAGGATCCACCACGCCAATACCGCAGTGATTAATTGCTCGGGGCGTCTCATCACTTTGAGTCCAGGAAAAAGGGCCTGAACCCCCCCGAGGAGCAAACAAACCTACTTAAGCGTTTAGTGCTTCCTCTGCCTGGGGGTTACTGCTCCACCCCCCCCACCCGGACACGCAAGGGAAGCATGAATCTTACAGCTCTTAATCATTCTGGATCTTTAGGCAGATACTCGAAGGTTAACCTACGTTTGGAAGGTTAAAGCATCTATCTTTTGTGCTATCATCCCCCCCCCGCCCCCCCGCCCCCCGGATGAAAGCACAAAGGAAATATAATAATCTACATTTTTGAATTTCTTAAGCTCACCCTGCGCCTCCCTCTACGGACCCAGAAGCAGCCGGACGCTTCTCCTCAGCACCTCCCGCTACGCCAAAGCAAGCTCGACTCGGCGTGGCGCTGCAGAAATTGCGCCCCCGAGAAAGGCAGACCCCCCACCCCCACCCCGAGGCGAGCCTTTCCGAGGACACGTTGAGAAACCCCCCCCCCCCCCCCCCCCCCCGCGCGACACGGACCGAGATTGCCGGACCTCTCGCGGTCAGCAACCTTTTCCTCTAAACGCCGCCACCTGAGCTGACCCAGATTTCTCAACTGTCTCCAATTGGCCCTTCGAGGAGTCTGCGGCAGATGGCCGTCATACACCAAAGGGTGTAGATAACAGCCATTTATCAAAGACTGCCAGAGAATAAGGCCACCGGACATGCATCGCCCGTCATCCCGCGCGTCCTCACCGCTGCTTCCAAAAAAAAATGCTGCTCATGAATTATTCAGCCGTCTTTATCGCCACGGGCGCCTCAGACTACATGGAACATTTTCGTTGTGAGAAACACTGTTTACGGTCTCTGAAGTCCCCCCCACCCCCCCCCCACACACTTTCGGTGCTGGACCGCTGTGGCCTCACTGAGCGATGACCGCTTCTTCGTCACCCGTTAAATGATCAAACCGATCCGATCGGCCCCCTGAAACGGAGTCAAACTGGCTCGGTCCACAACAAGAAAACTATTAAAAAACAGAACTATTTTTTTTTTTTACCCGTGAAGTGGAAGCAGACGAGTTTTCTCGAATGGAACTGACGTGTTCCGGAACATCTCACTCTCTGCAAAAGATGTAATAGGACGCAATCAATCATGGCGACCGAAAGGTGAGGCTGAGACGGGAGAGCACTTCCTCCTAAAGTGATGTAAAACATCCAGTCAAGTAAGGAACATCACCTACTACAATAATCTCAGATTCAAAAGAGTTTAACGATCTCAACAGGTGAGGAAACGGTGCCAGGAGAACCTCAGGGACAGGGAATGAACATTTTCTAATTCACGTCTGCACTTTTTTACTGTGATGCTTTGGCAACATTTTCCTTTTACTGTCATGTAATCAAAGGCTTAATAAATTAAATTCAACAAAAAACAAATCATGACAATTGCAATAAATATAACCTATTTATAAAGAAGTTTACCGACCCTAAGTCAAGGGAAATCTGAGGTCACACAATATTTAGACATTTGCTTGGCCACAGATTACAGATCGTACTGATCTTTTCCTGCAAAAGGCCACGGAAACGTTGTTGTTTTTTTTTTTTTATTGTGAGCATTCTCTAATAAAACCGTGGAATAATGGGACGCTGATTAGAAGTTTGCCCGAGGTCTTTCCGTCCACCAATATCCCTGATTGTAATTCCCACTGTGTCTCATCGAGCCATTATCCTGAGCCATGGGTTACCCGCTGGGGCCCGTGGACTCTTCAGACACTTCATTGAGGTAATCAACAACTTGGCGTGGACTCCTCTGATTACCCCCCCCCCCTCCCCCAACCGAGTTCACGGCTCATGATCCACGGCGGTTTTGTGCGGGTCTGATTGGATATTTGTCATGTGGTATTTGCTAAATAGGAGGCGTCGGGGGGATGTGGGTCAGGGCTGCCGTTGACCGTAGTTCAGTTTGACATCTTTCTTAATTAGCCTCACTGTCTGCTGCCTCCCCTTCGAAGTAATTAACTTGATCAGAAAAGACCTCGCCTGAAGTCGGAGAAGAGTCGAAGAATCGCAACCACCGGATGCATTAAAAGTTTCAGGAAATGACATGTTTATACCGATCTGTCTGTGATTAGTATGCACCGAGTGCAGCGGGAACTTAAATCCTCATTGATTATTCTCAGAAAGAGATCTGAGAACGTAGATTCATTCACTGTTTGGCTCGAGGTGCTTTTTTTTTTTTTGTCAATTCAGAGAACACCGCTTAGTTTTTCACTATGACAACAAACATTAAAACTGTACGCGACACTTTGGGTCTCTGCTTGCTTTTATTGCTTTCTTTGGCCACACGCAGCGAGGGAGAGAGAGAGAGGGGGAGGGAAAGGGGGGGGGCACAGATCCGTGAAGATTGAGAGATCAAGCATCACACGGTGGCTACTGTAATTGCATCGAGACAACGAAGCCCATTAAACCCCCCCCTCCCTCCCTCCCTCCCTCACTCTCTCGCATGTTTTATTGCCTCATCCTCTCCCCCCTTGATGGAATTATTACCCTATTGTGCAAGCAGGAGGAAGCTGGCAGGAACCTCAGAGGGTGGACGGCCCCCGCGACGTGCACGTGCTCTGACACGAGTGATGGAGACCCGTCGGGCCCCATCGGTCGGTGGGGGGAGGGTTTAAAGCAGCCATCGGTCTCTGCTCTCCATCGATGTCCATCATCGCTCTGCCCCGTGGTTGCGAGGTGATGAAGCTGTGAGGGAAGATGCTGCCACAGCTGCATGCTATCATCACCCCCCCCCCCCCCCAACAAGATATTATTCTCATACGTTTCCATAAATAAAAAACATTTCACCGCCCTGCTGTTGTCCTCCTACTCACTCGCATTTATCACCAGAGAGCAGAAAACAAAAGGCAAGCCATCCCTTTTTCTCCCCCCCCCCCCCGAACCGGTGCTGCATATTGTCACGATCCGTCCTCTTTCCATCTTTCCTAATCTTCGGTATGATCCGTACGGGGCTTAAAGTCCCATCCTCTCCAATTGGCTAATGATCTATTTTGAGCGGTCGGAAAATATCCGTCTCAGTTAGTTCTGGTGTTGAGAAAGTTTGAGGGATGGTGCCGAGGGAAGTGCAAAATCAATAAAGCTATCAGAGAATGGCGACATGATAGATGCCGGCTGGAGAGAGGACTCGGCACAGACAAATATACGCTACTTAAAACATCGTAACCGCACGCAGTAAAAACAAAACTTTATCGGTAGTGGTCTTTGCGCGTCATTCATCACAGACAAGAGTCGGGTTCAGTGTCGTTGGGTCCTTTGAATCAGAGGCAGAACCCGTTTTTAATAGCTGGAGAAGTTCTCTCATAACGAGGAAGACGCCAGCGTCAGCGATGTGTCCCCCGAGTGTCCTCGCGGGACACAAAGAACTCCCCCCCCCATGCGTCGGCCTTTATGAGAATCTCTGGGAGAGACTAGTCAGCAATAGTCCTCACATCCATTTACCTGAAACCATCCGAAATGTCCATCGCCGTAATCCTTAATAAATATATTTGCATTATTGTCGCAATTACGGCGCTAATCTGAAAACGTGTCACTCCTATATGGCGAGATGGTGTTTTCGTCTCTCTTCCCGACCAGGATTTAGTGGCGTTGTGGGAGCCGCGGCATTGTCTGAGCATGCACGTTAAATGAAGGAATAGATTTTGTTAATGAAAAAATGCAACAGATGGTGGCTGTAAACCCGGTCCCTGCAGAGCACCAACATTCCCCGCAGAACGACGGAGAGCGGATTAAGGTCATTTTTGCCTGGTTTTTCATTTATGAATTCATGCTCAGAGGAACGAGTGAAAAAAAAAAAAAGGGTCCTGGCATCCTGCCCTCGACACTCTTTGGGAAATCCAAATGTCAACGAGCACATATTGGAAAATGTGCAAATATTAGAACAAAAACACAGTTTAGGAACAGAGCGTTGCGCGGGCATCAAAGCAGACAATCAGACACGGGGGCTGGTAAGAGCCACCCGGAGACCCCCCCCCCCCCCCCCCATTGTCCAACAGAAAGACTGCTGTTTATCAGCATGAAAACAAGACTTGAGTTGATCAGAGGTACGTATTGTTTTAAAAGAAGAAATGAAGTAAGTGCCATTCATTCCAGTCGCATTCAAATCATGTCAATTTCATGCTCTGGCTTCTTGCTAGATTATGATTTCGGCCCTCAATCTTTTTCCTCTTATTTATATATTTCTTTACCATAATCATGAAAATAGTGCCTATTCATGTGAGATGCGTCTTTTCTTCTGTGTCCTTGGGCCGTCTGCAGACTCTGGCTAATGTCGTTGCAATGTCATCATTTGAATGGAACAATTTTCCAAAAGACAATGGCCAATTTTCAGTCCACAAATTGCATTTGGGTCTTTTTGTTTCTCCACAGTCGAGGACTGAGTCGAGTCTTTCGCCGCATCTGGCCTCAGTAATAATAGGGACCAACTTTTTAACCCCCACCAAGCCCAGCAACCCTCCTCGTGTGTCCGCCACCGAGAGAGAGAAAGTGGATCACACGGGGGAAAACCCGCACGCAGAAGGAGGAGGAGGAGGAGCCACACCAATAGTAACGCCCCGAGGGCCCCCCCCCCCCCCCCCTTGCATGGCAGGTGACAGAACGCCTTAAGTATCTGAATACTCTTTTTCGGAGCGGTGCTCGTAAGGGACATGATGCACGATGAAGGTCGGCGGGTTTAAAAGGGGAAAAAAAAAAAAAAACCAGCAAAAAAGAAAAGGCACCTTGGCCCGGGAGCTGCCGCTGCCGCTGCCGCTGTGCCGGCTGCCGGAGCCGCTGAGCTCGTCTGGTTCCCTTAATCCGCCGCTGACAGAACGCAGCTAATGACCAGCAGATGGATGTGACAGAATGAGGATGGCGCACACAGAAAGTCAAAATAGAAGCGAGACGGGAGAGTTTAAATGGAGGCCGCTTGACTTGCCGAGGAAACCCTGCTGATTTGTCACGGGAGGGGGGGGGGGGGGGGGGGTTCATTTTCTAAAAGTGGTTGGGGAAGGTGAGCAATCATTTAGACCCCTCCCATATGGGCTTTAACCCCAATATCTTGTTGCTCTAGAATCCACCGCAAGCCTCGACATCGTCGTCATCATCATCATCATCATCGGCGTCCTTAGCGCCGCGCATCTGGCGTGCACAGAACAAGTTGCCATATGGCGTTTAAAACCCACAAACGCTCTGCCAGGAGGAAAAGTTACGGGCCCAGGCAGGGTTTTTCCACCGCTTGCTAGATAACTTCTGCTCAGGTTGTGGAAGCCGGAGGTCTGGAGCGCCGCCCCCCCCCCTCCCAGCCCCCTCTGGGAACAGCACAACGAGATGTGACGGATGGAGGAGTCGCGCAGGACGTCGGTGGAAACGTTGCAATAAAAGCGAGGTTAAGAGATTAGACGGGGGAGGGAGGAGGGAGGGGAGGGAAGGTGCTGTGGAAGGAGATAGCGGGAAGGATGTCCCCCCCCCCCCCCCTGGAATTCAGGACGGGCATGACAGAAGACTTCACGGAAAGAAAAAAAAAAGTGGAACAAGGAGCCGCCGCTTTCCTTTATTGGAGCCGAGAATGTCTAGAAATTTAAGACGGCCATATTTTTAGAACCCATCAACGTGGCTTTATATAGCTCGATAAAATAGGCCTCCGTGTTTGGAGGACCGGACGCTTTTATTTTTGTGACGCTCGCTCTGGGGCTCCCTGTGACGGAAGGACGGCGTCCAGCCACAGGGAGCCCACGGGGGCCACATCGCCCAATCCCGTTCAGATTGACCTTTTTTACATCGATCCAACTGTAGCGTCTTTAAAGTCGACAGTCACTCATTCACAACGCCATTTCTCTGCTTGAACTTACACACGGTTGTTCATGAAGTTTATTTTTTTTTCCCGCGCATCACTTCCGGTTTCTCGACTTCCGGGTCCGGGTCGTCGGAGAAGATCCCGAGTGAGAGAGAGATCGTTGCGATATTGCAGTTAAAGATCCTCTTAGCGTCCCTTCTTGGATCACATGTTTGCTGCTGTGTAACCGGGTGCTGTGTAGAAATGTGGGACTGCAGGTCTGAATTGTTTTTTGTTTTTTTTAGCTTTCACCAGGACGGTAGGATGAAAGGTCAAAACCACTACGACGCTTGTTTTCATTATCGGGGTTTAATCAGTGTTCCAACACACTGCGCCAGAACATTGCCACATTTTTGGTTTCTTAACTCTCAGAGCCAACAGTTTGCTTTAAAACGACAAAATGAAACAAGGCAGAGCTTTGTGCTTCTTTTTGCATATAAACAGGGGGGGGGGGGGGGAAGATCCGCCTCAATGTAATTAATCAAGTGAAATTAGTTCATGTTGACATCTGTTAATCAAAATGTTTTACCGGGGGCACTCGAGGGGGTTGCAGCTCAAGGAAGTAAAACTCACCGATTCGTTTTGTACCAAGAGTTCATTGAGCTTTTTCGGGTAAATGTTTATCTTTGCTCCATGATGGGGGATGGTTATTACCTAGAATCAGGCAGGTGCTCACGAGTTGCAGGTTATAAATCCGAGTAAACAGTGAAGTCACCTATTAACCTAATTGACCAATTGGTAAATGGCCAATAAATAATACCTTGCTGCCAATTAGAGTGCATCACGCGGGAGTTAGTGGCAGGAACCATCTGTTTGAGCCAAGGTCTCTGACCTCGGTTCATTAAGGACGAATTCTTTTTAAATCATGGTGTTATTACAAGAGCATCCGAGGATGCACGCTGCTTTGTTTCTTCTTCTTCTTCTTCTTCTGACTCCAGATGCTTAATAGCCCGAGCAACTTAATCGGTGACGTGCAAATACATGATGTTCCTGTTTAGTTCCTAATTGTCTTAACCAACACTGTGCCTGACATTCTAAAGAGACAATTTGGACGTTTTAATTAATATGAAAATGGGCTCAGAACGTTGCATTTTGGAAACATCACTCGCTTTGAATTAGTCGTTACAGATTGATGTCTTTGTGAAGTCGTGACTTTCATTTCTCTTCTAGTGAAGCTTTCGTGAACTTTTTTCATGCAGCAAAACACTGAAGGAAGATGATGATCAGAAACTAACGACAGTGAATGTAAACCATCACCAGAACTGTCGTAGTGTGACAGTCATACATCGTCACCCAAATACTAACAGCCGGCTGGTTGCCGTTTGTCGTGGATGACGTGCTCGTTTGCAGGCGCGATGACTTGAGATGAACCGCAGTCGACGGTCACAACCGCTTTGTCCCCTGCGTTTGGAGGAGGTCACATGAGCCGTCGCTGCCGGCCGGTTGGGTTTTCGCCCCTTTGAGAAACTTTCGGCCCTTCACATTTATCTTGTTCACACCTCTGCATAGGACGCTGTTATCCTGACCCCCCCCCCCCCCCAGCAATGCGATCCGCGAGGAACATGAGTGAAATGGGCCGACGGCGCATCACGAAGGGGGGGGGGGGGGGGGATACAAAGTACCCTCTCCCCCTCCCCCTCCGACGTGCTCTCAGAATGAGATTTGTATTCCCTGGATAATCTAATAAAGCCTTTCGCTTGTTTCTACCTGCTTGAAGCACAACTCAGACCCTGTCACCGCTCGTCCTTTTGGTCCAAGCACTCAAACCATTTAGTCCTCTCTCTGTCCCGCTGCCACTCACTCGTGTCTCAAGTATTTATTTTACCTTTAGGTTGTCAGAGGGAGAAGAAGACTAGCATGCTTCATTCCTTCTTTTGCTTTTTTAACACGGTAATAGTCATCTCTATCTGAAGCTCCTGGGGCTTGAAAACACACAGACCTGTGCAGTAATATGTTTGAATTACTGGTGATTGGTTGCATGCTTAATGCAGAGAGACAACACCTTGCCAGCCTAAATCACGCAAACCCCAAAGAGATTTGCGCTCCCGATGCCCAGGGGTCACCTGTCCGGTCCTCTGACAACAGCATTTGATCAAAAGGGGAAAAACACACGTAAAAAATTGTAATGTACGGGCTTCGGGGTTTACAGGAGTAATGTGTGATTTAATGGCAACAGACAGGACATCATACACTGAGCGTGTTCCATCAGAGGATCCTCCGTGCTCCACATGCAGACTCCACGCATTATGCAGATTCTGCTGAAAACACTGCGATGTGCCGCTTTGAAATTAAGAGTCAGGGTCAACGCTGGACTCGTTCTGTACACATAAATTTCATGCATCGGGAGGGGGGGGGGGGGGTAGAGGGGGGGGGGGTGGGGGGTGGTGGATGAGAGGCGAAGGTTCCCAAGAACCACGCGTGCAGTGCTAAGTGATCTAATGATTCATTCTTCTGCAGAAGCGCTTTGGTTCAGTCCCGGCGGTACGTTTCTCATTATCGGACCACCTGAAACACGGGACGTGCTTCTTCCCCCCCCCCCCCCCCGGAGAGGGAGATCTGGGAGATGGAAGTCACACTCTCTGCGGCCCTCTTCTGGACCGGCGCCTACTGGAGGAGTTTGAAGAAGATGCAAAGAGCCAAAAGCCGGTCGAAGGAAGCGGTCCTCATTGTGATCCCGTGCATGCCAGGTCGGGGAAGGGGAACCCAGCAGAACCTTTGCGTGAAACACTCGGTGTTGCGAGGCGGCTGTATTTTTCCTTTTCAAAACCCAAAGAAAACCCCGGTGTGCTGGATCAAGGCCAGAAGACGGATTAAATCCCGCATGTCTGTGTAATTTTCACCGTTAACCTTCTGCAAACAAAGTCAGCGGGAGGATTGGTACAAACATCCATTTTTCTTTCGCTCTATTAAGTCACCTGACCTTTGACATAAAATATACAAAGAGAAACCTTACCTTTTACTGAACTTTTTTGTGTCAGTCATTTTCCGACACAGACGACCGACCGTTGAACACAGCGGAGTTCTCTCTGCGACCTCCAAACATCTGCCTTCCCACCAAGTTCCACTTGCTAAAAAAGCGAGAAGGGGACGGGTCGCACCGGCACCAGCACCCGTCCTCCCGTCCGCCCACGCCTCCGAGCGTCTCGTTGGAGAAGCCGATTGGGATTTAATTCGTTGCTCGTTAAAAAACGACGTTCACGGCGATGGGTATCGTCTCCTTGTCTTCCTGTTTGCGTGGTGAAGTAAACAAAGAATACATTTGTTGGCAATCCAACGGCGTGGGAAGTTGTAACTTTCTGTTATTGACATTTGAGGCACCGTAGGCGGGTCTTTTGTTGTATTTTTTTAAGTCACTCGCCGGTGTGTTGAGGCAGCTGTCAACTTTCAAAATAAAAGCTCAAAGTATTTTCCCCACGACGAAACTGAATAAAATACAGAGCACTGGTGTCTCTATTTACCAAATAGGGATCCTGGTAGATTGTCCTTTGCTGCTATGATATTGTTGGTATTAATTGATAATATGATAAAGATTTAACGTTAAATATTCAAAGGCGAGTATTCTACAAGTTGAAGTTCTGAAGTGTATTGAAGTGTTCCAAGTCTTGTTTTTATTGAAATCAGAATTTTAATTGATTGGCTGCAGTTTTGTGGGCTAAACGTTAAATGTTTAAAACTACAAATGTTTGATGCAAAACTGCTCGAGGGAAGTAACCTGCGAGCGGTCCTTTTTCGGATCAGACACATGCCGCATGTGTCTAAAACACGTGTAGATTCCTCAGAAACACGAACACTGGTAAAGCAGAAAGGCATCACTAGATTAACGAGTTCATGGGGTTTTCGCTAATTGCCTCGGCACACCCGGGGCGGGGGTGTCACGGCCAGAAAATAACTGTCAGGAACCCTGAAACGTGGTGGCATTTACAGCTCCGGATGGACGGCAGAGGACGGTCGGGGGGGGCGGGGGGGGGGTGCGCAGGAGTCCGTCGGTCTCCATCCCGCCATCTCAACGCTTGGGGAAGTTTCCCCTCCTCGTGTCCCCCCGAAAAAAAAAACGGCTCGGCACCGCAAGACGAGAGCAATTAAAGCACCCCCCCCCCACCCCCCCCCCCCCCGTTTCCCCGAGCCCGCTGTGTGACTGGTGGAGTCACTAATTCAAATCAACTCTGAAAGTTGCACAGGGAGAGGGAGAGATAATGACAATATGTTTGCAGGGGGGAGCATACGAAATCTGTGTACTAACATAATTATTTGCTTGCTTTTTGTTTAGGTAGGGGGGGGGGCCTGCTGTTCAGGCCCAGATGTCCGTCATCAGCTGCCAAAGGCTTTCAATGCGTTGCAGCAAATCTCGTCTTGATTGGAAAGAAATTGCAAAAAGTCGACATGATGCCTGAATCTGAAATGTGGATCACATTTAAAGACCAGATGCACAGCTTAATTTGTACAACATTTCATGTCTGTGCTTCAAAAACTTTTATTCTGACTGCGTAGAATGATGCATGTACCTTTTTTTTAAAACTCGTATATGATAAAATTAACTTTTCAGTAGCCAAACGTTGGTGCTCTACAACATGCACCGCCTAAAAGAGCCCGAGAGCAGTGACATGGCAGCAGCGGCCCGTTTCTGTGGGTGGAAAGGTCACCAACTGACATCCGGACTCAATAAGACAAAACCACATGGTGTCAATCGGGTCACACTCCACTCAACCCTCTCGTGACGGGAAGCCAACGAGACGCAGCGTAAACGTCGGCGTTCTCCTGGTTTTCTGCAGCCTCGAGGAGGTGGGGAAAGGACACGGGAACCCGGGTCGAACAGGTCGCAACCGCGTGACACCCAGAACCCACTCGACCGCGACCACGGAGGAACCCCGAGAACAGCATCGAAACACGCGACGGCTTCCTGTGACACGTCCTCCTGCTCACCTCGGACACCGGGTCAGTGTCAGGTTGAGAGCAGGAATGCTAATGGTCCCTTACCACATTGCATCCTACCCCCCCCCCCCCCTCCCTTCATTTCTCTCCTCTGTGCGCTTTGTCTGAGGGAGGCCAAGCCATTAACTTGCCTTTGGCAGCGGAGCTCTGGATCTGCCTATGGACGTCTCTACAAAAGATCGGCAGGCTCCCTTTGAGGAGCACAGTGGCTCCACATGTGCAGTGCCCCCCCCCCCCGCCCCCATCCCTCCCCATCCCTGAGGCTGCAGAAACGCCTGCAGAAACAGCCAGCGTCTCCACTTCCAAACCTCTGAAGCGAGCATCGGGGAGTTTGAATGCAAAGGAACCCGAAAGGACACGGCGAGGTGTGAAGGCTCTGAGACCGGATCTGAGACCGGACCCGAGCGGCGCCATGTGTGGTGAAGGCGGAGTTGCTTGCATCAGAAATTAATTTGTTGTTTGCCCGAAGGAGAGCTCAGAAGGATAATTCCTGTTTGCGTCAAATCAGATATCCGTCGGTTGTGATAACATTGTGGACAGAAAATTAATTGCCGAGAAGCAGCAACACAAACGTTGCTGTACACAAAATTCATTCTTTGCCTGGATATATTTATTTTTAGCAAAAATCACTGAAAAGCAGCACTGATTATCCTTATTGGTAAAACAATAGAAATATGTAAAGCAAATTTACCAAATTACCATCATATTTATTTACAACAGCGAGCGTTGTCTCCAGCATCGAGAGCCTTAAACCGAGGCGGCTACCTGGGATTAGTTGGAAAAAGATGTTTTTAAATGTATGCAACAGAAAAAATACGATGAAGTTTGAGTGGTTGAAAAGAGGTCGAATGAACCTCAGATCTTAAGTTTTGACACTTTATGAAGATCTCAACAGCCGCCTTTCAATAAGAGCTGAGATGAAGGGATCTGTTTACAACCAATCACTTTGAGGAATATCACTAAACTATAATCTGACAACAACAACAACAACAACAACAACAGCAGAAAGCTATTTTTTCTGTTGCCACCGGCGCAATTAATCAAAAAGCAATTACATTAGCACGCTGCCGAGATGGATTAAATGATTTTGACATCTTTTCTGCGGCTGCGTAGCCCCCGCGTCCTTCTGTCTGCAGGACGCCGAAATCACCACCACCAGGACATCAGGACAATTAGTCCAATAAGACAATAAGTCCAGATACAATAAGTCCAGTTACGTGTATGTCGCGTATTTCAGTCCGCTCACCACAGCCTGCTGCCCCCACCGCCCTCACAGCGGGGCCAAATCCCTCCGGCTCTAAGGAGTCAACTCTCCTCCAACTTAGTTGTCGAGGGGGGCGGGGGGGAGGGTATTGCACTGCAGGCAAATCTCACTGCAGCCTTTTCAGCCATTTTCTGACTGTGCGATGCAGGGGGCCTCGTGAAAGTGCCCGGGGGGGGGGGGGGTGCCGGGGTATGAGTCGGGGGATATGGGGGGGGGGGGGGGGGGGGGGGAGTAGTCATGCAGAGCGAGTCCTCGATCTCAGCAGATGGACCCGTTGGTGGCGCGAGGAGAGTATCGAGGCTCAAAGAACCAACTTTAGAGGCTCTGCTTCAGAAGTAGTTTCAAACGGGGGGGGGGGTGTGCCGGCCCGCATGGGGGCTCTGGAACTGCGGAGAACCCGACTAAGAGAGCCAACACACAACACTCTGAGTGCAGTTGAAGATAATGGGTGCAGTCTGCGGCCCGGAGTCGATGGTGAACGTCGTTTATTTGCATGAGACCCCCGCTTCGTGGGAAAGGTTGATTCTTGCATCCGGCAATTACCACTGAGCAAGTGCAGACTCCTCCGTGCACTGGCTGGAGGTGCCAGATGTGATCGGGGAGGTGAGAACGGGGTCTCTGAGGCCCCCCCCACCCCCCCCCCCACCACACCGAGGGCGCGGCTCCAGATCCCCCAACGTCTTTCGCAGCAGCGACGCACAACCTGAGCTGGCAGGAGAGCCTCTTCTGACACACACACACACACACAAAGCCTCTTTTAGGTTGGTGTTATTATTTTATCTCCTGCAGATAACGACTCCCTCTGTGTGACGAGAGCACGGCGAGGTAAGAGCAGAGAGGGAGGCGGTGGAAATTATGAGCAATGGGAATAATAGGTCTGGCCAAGCGAATGCATCACTCTCCCTATCCGGGGTGAAATTGGGCCTTATTTGCACTTGGGGGGGTGGGTGGAGGGGGGGGGGGGAGCGGCCCATTAGCGGGGCCCAAGACGACTGGACCACTCTGCGTCCGTGTCCTCTGCTCGAGGGGGCTGGGAGGCAGGCGACATCACGCTGTTCGGTGGAAAGCACGGACGCCCCGCCGGGTCGGTAATGAGACAAGACCAACACCACTGAGCGAGAGGCGGTAATTACACACACACAGACACACACACACACACACACACACACACACGCTGCCATTTGTGTTCGGCAGAGCTAAGAAGTGTGGCTCTTCTGTGCTGGCTGTAAAGGTGAAGTAAAGATGGTTCACAGCTCATTTTTAAGGCTGAGTTCCTGTGCAGTCATTAGCTATCGCTACATCACCATGTGTCACGCTACGGGAAAAGGTTACTTTTCCGTTTCTATGGCAACCCCCGGTGCGTGCGGGCGTGTTTGTTCTGGACCACATGAAACGGTAAAATGTCTCCGGTGAACTCGATCTGAGCGCATGACATTTTAAAGACGCAACCGTCATTTGCAGTTTAAACATCGCCGGCTTCGCGAGGTCGCCGTTAGACCCGGAGACCTCATGCGGCGCGAGAGGACACACACACCCACACAAGTCTCCCCCCCCCACCCTTGGGTTGTTGTTCAGGTGGTCAGATACCTGCTGGCGTTGCTCTCTGCGCCTGTTCTCTGTAATTATCTTTTGCCGGAATAATCAGCGGTGCTAAGAGGTGATGGATGGCGAGGGGAGCGCCGCCGCAATAAAGCGAGCAGGCCGCCCCCCCCTCGAGACGCGCCGCACTCAACTCTTGTGATGAATCGGCCTCGTTTTCAAATCCAAACACGCGGCAATTACACGTCTCTGCGATTGTTGCCGTTGTAAAACATCTCTCGTTATTGAGATGTCACCAATTAACAAGACGCTTACTGTGCTATTATTTAACTTCCTTGGTTTTCGGAGCTGTTTTAGCTGCATTTCTTCAGGTGCTAAATACAGAAATAAAAGTGATGCCACCGCGAGGAGGGGCTTCATCTTTTTTGTCTGAATCTGAATTGGGAGGAGAAATGTTGTATTTGCATATCCAGGGTGGAGGGGGAGGGGGGGGAGCGCAAGTGGCGTTCAAGGACACCGGCTCTTTGGCGAGGATGTTGTCAGCCGGGATGATGGAAACCTGTGACCTTTCCGTTTTTTGGATTCAGATTTTAAAAGTCACAATGAATAAAAGGGAGAGTAAGTTCACACGTCCTCCTTTAAAACTATTTCAAACTTATTTGTTACGGGGTGTTTGACAATGATTGAACGGGGTTTTCTGGTACGTTCCAGCAGTTTTAGCAAAAGGGAAAATTCAACATGGATTCTCTAATATTGTAAATTTGTGCGGAAGTATCTCCTTTAGTTCTTGTTGGACTGCATCAAGCACAAAGGAATTCATGCTTTAATTATCACGAAAATGCGAGTTGCCCTGCATTCAAAACCCTGGTGTGAAAAGCAGGTTTTTCTGACTGACTTTGATGATCGATGCCCTTTTCACATTGTAGCACATGAGAGTCTTCATAAAACATTTTGGATTAAGCGCTCATCGTAACATTTTACTATTCCACTACACCCTCGTCGGAACAAAACCACTTTCTACGGTTCAGTACTCGACTCCAGTGGTACACGACCTCGGGGTCGGGCCTCCTTCAAAGGCTCCCCAGATGAATGTGAGGGGTCATGAGATGATTAATGGGGTTGGAAGAAAGACCAACCACGTTTTCCTGCACTCATTTGTATCCTTTGTTCCCTAATTTGTTCTCCTTGTGATACCGCGGACGATTCTCCATGCGCCTCATTGACAGTGAACGCACCACACCTCCGCGTTCTTCTTCTTCTTCAGTGCAGACGAACGCGAGGGCTTCGGGGCATTAAAGGAATCTGTTTAAATCATTGTCTTTTACTTTTGGATTCGGGTTTATTTACTGAGTCGGATCTCCTTTGCTGCATCATGCATCATGTTCTGTATAAAGATGTAGAATCATTGGCAAAAGGATTTCCTCTATTACAGAATTAGGAATAATTTCCTCTGGTGGGGGGGTGCGTCCTATGAACCGTACTTAAGAACAAAGTGCATAGATGACAAATGTGATCTATTGAAGCATTAGTTAAGTGTCTCTATCCTCCACAACTACAGAGGGAGACGCACAGAATGAAGTAATACAGAGTTGCATCAAACTTTAATGCGACTCCCGCACTCGAACCCCAAAGTTGCTGAATGTACTCGAGCAAAACAGAGGCAATGAATGAATTAGATCCAACGAGCACCAAGTACCCCCGCATGGCGCCCTGAGGTGCCGAGTTCTGCGGGCGTTGCAGAAGTTAATAGTTAATACTTCTTAGAAGTTCTACCAGGCGAGAGATGGCAGCATCAAAAAAAAAAAAAAAGGAGCACGTGGGAGCGATGCTCGAAGCTCACGTTTACGCAGGTAAGAGTTTTAATTATATTTTTGACCATTCCGAGCGGTGGAGTGGCACTCTGACTGGAGTGGCCGCAGAGCCGAGGGACCCGCGGACGCTCAACGAGCCCGTTGGCCCCCCCGGCCGGAACTCATCCTCCACGTGTGCGCTTCCCTTTGTTTTAACTAGGGCCGGGACTCGATTAAAAATATTAATCTAATTAATTAGAGGCTTTGTAATTAATTAATCGAAATTAATCGCATTTTAATTGCATAAATATTTGACCTGAGAACAGTGAGAAGTCATTTTTTTCACATGGATTTTTATTTTTGTTCAACCAATTCCAGCAGACAAGTGTAGCAATAGCATATTTAGAAATATAGTACTTTCAGAAATTCAGGTAGCCTATAGGTAAGTAGACCTTCTGTAAACTAGGCAAATTCCTTGTTGCGTAGCTTGCACACAACCACGCTCTTATCGACGCTTCCATCCGTGTGTTTATTACAATAAGATTTCCCATTCACGGGGCCACCCGACACGGTCTCGTCAGCTTCTTCGTTCATGTTCACTGTGGTTTGTTGTTGTCTGAAGTCATGAACGCTAGTTGGTGCTCCAGTATAATCGGTCCTTCCGAAACTCATCCAGTGAGAAACGTTCCGCGGTGCGTTTAAAAGTGTAAAAATGCGTAAAAAATGTTTAATGTGTTATTTTTTGTGTAATTAATTAATCTTAATTCACATTGTAATTAATTAATCGTAATTCACATTGTAATTAATTAATCGTAATTAACGTGCTAAAGTCCCGGCCCTAGTTTTAACACAACTTCTTGAGAGTTGACAACGGTTATAAAAGTGGTCCGAATCCGGCCGGGCGGAGGAAGAATAGCAAACAGGGTTAATGATAAAGGCTCAGTTAGTCTTGTTTAGAAAATGTTTTTGTACGTTAAAGATGAAGGTCAAAGGTCAATACAGGGGATTTGTTTTGCTCTAAAGGCATTAATCCCAGAGTAGATGATTCCGTTTTACAAGCCCTTCCACACAGGTATCACTTCAATTACCTAATAATTCTGCTAAATAAAGATACATTGTTGCCTCTCTAGTACTTTGTACTTCTATCTTCAAGTAGAAACCAGGGAACCAGACCACAGAACACATGTTCATCCTGAGGATGATCTCAGAGCGAATCCCTCCTCACAAGCTTACGTTACAAAGTGTCCCGAGACTCGTTTTTTTTCTGACGGATGATCCGGAGACATCGCAGTAACACGAGGAAGGAGGAGAGGAGCTTGATGAACAATAAATGTCTGCCGTTTCTGATGAAACCGGCTCCTTGTTGTGTTGTGTGCGCAAAGGCCTGCAGCTAAACACGTGTGGAGAGAGAGAGAGAGAGAGAGAGAGAGGGCAGTTACCTCGGATGTGGCTCGCCCACATCTCATTAGCGCCTGATGTTCATCACCTACTGAATTATACATCGGCCACTAATTTGGGAAGGATTTAATATTGTTTTTGCTTCATCTCTATCGAAAGAAACAAAGAGCTGCCGGCGTCCCATCATTTATTTGTTGGGGGGCCTCTAGTCACACCTTCAGGGGGAGGGAAATATCTTTAAAAAATAAAAAAAAGCCTAAACTTTGGGTGTTTTGACGGTCTGTCCGTCTCCCGCTTTGTCTTCCACTCCATGGTGAAGTGAACCTTTTAGCGCTTTAATCTTCTTTGTGAACATTAACGAGGGTCTCTGACTGCATGCGGGAGGTGATTGATGCTCGGTAGATGCCCCCCCCAAATAAGTCGTGCACATTTAAAAACCGTAAATGACCTTCCACCTCAGATTCCACATGATGAATCGCACGTGTGGAACGTTGAACGTACGACGCGGCGGCGATTTTGGTTTAGAGTGCAGACAAAGGGCTGATTGTGTTACAGCGTTACAAATAACGCCAGCCATCCATCAGGGGCTCGGGGGGGGGGGGGGGGGGGAGTTTATCGCTGCTGAGGATGGGAGGGGGGTTTGGATCGCACCAAAGCACCTATTCAAACTCGGAGGAGGTGAATTAGAGCGCCGGGCTCAGACGGGTCCACGGAGCTCAGCCGGAGTTAAGGGGACGAGAGCGGGATGTGATCCAATGAGCACACCGGCAGGACGCCGGCAGGACGCCGGCAGGACGCCGGCAGGACGCCGTCCGGATGACAAGCTGCTCGCGTTTGTAATTGGGAGGGAATAAAAAAAAAAAAAGAAAGAGAAAAAAAAAAGCAATAGGCGTTTGCAGAAAGGATTTAAGGGGAAGGCGTGCGAGTTGGACGTGGAAACGTCACGTCGCGTGATTTACGTCACGTGATCTACGTCATGTGATTCATTTGCAGGGTGAATAATCATGTGCTCACGCTGCAGGCGGCGCCGTCACTCATCCCGTTGTTCTGTTGGCGTTCAGAAGGCCGAGCTGCAGTCCTTTTCCTTCTCATCAACATTTCTGGATTTTTCTTCTTTTTTTTTTTTTACTGAAATTGCAGCTTTCAAAATGTCTCTTTGTCACTTTGTCCTCAATATGCTTCTTTTTTTTTTCATTTCAGAAGCAAATCGCACAAAAGCCCAAATTGAATGATGAATCAGAGGATGACTTGATGTCCTTCTTCTAGCCGTCCACACACTAATACATCTGATGTACTTTTAGTCTCGATTGATTTCAGCTGCTGGGAAGCTACTTTTCAAAAGATTTTAGGTTAAAAAAAAACATTCCCACCAAAACAAGCTTTCCCAAAAAGCAAAAAAACTCCTTTTATTGATGAATTCTTTGCGGCACATTGCTGGTACCGGTGCTAAACGCGGCCAACAGATCAGCCCCGTTAATCTCGGGGCAGAATCACCCGGGGAATAACGGTCCCTGAACTCATCACAGTCCGAGGGAAAAGTTGAGGAAGACACCTCCAGCAAACACCAGCGTAACAAATCCAATATCCCCGACGTGTTTAGCTGCCCCTTCCGCAGGAGAAAAAGCTGCAGATTGGATCCCATTCGATAACGCGGCCCGTGTCCCCGCCAGGTGGGACTCTTCTTTGCTTTGAGCCTTTTTTTTTTTTCCATCACGGAAAGCACTTCTTTTCGGGGGGGGCGGGGGTGGGGGCTTCTTCCCACGTCAGGAAAAAGAAGAAACTGTTGTTGTGAGCAGACCATAATAATTCATTAATTATGATTCCTTCAACTTCCTTGAACGCCACTGACAGCGCGTCGTCAGCGGCATCAGGTGACTCCTCAGAGGTCTTTGAGAGACGGACCGAACGACTCTCACTTCTTCCTGCGACCCCCCCCCCCCCCTGTTCAGAACATCACAAAGGAGGGAACACAGAATTCTGGGCATCCCGGTGGCGAAAAGAAAGAAATACTTCTGCTGACCCCCCCCCCCCCCCCCCTTTTTTCTTTTGCTTCGCTCTTTGGCCTCGTGAGGGACATCAGCGGTTTGCTCACCTGCTCCTCAGGTATTGTCCTGATGATATCTCCTGCACCATCAAAGTTCCCTTCAATGCAACCTCAGAAACACGGGTTCTCCTCAATGAAGATCAGGCTCTCCGGTGCAGGTGGAGCAGGGCGGCCTCCACCTGGAGAGGTTCCCCCTCCCCTTCAGTGGGATGTGATTTGACGTCTGTGGGGGGGGGGCAGCGCAGCATGGGAACTCGTATGCTTCTTTTATTTTAGCTCCATCTTCTCCCCCCCTCCCCTCTCCTCCATCTCTCCTGCTCCTCCCGTGTGCTCTGATGAAACAGTGAAATTAGAGGTCATTTTGGTGAGCTCCAAAAATAGAAGGCAATCCAAGTTTTTCCAGCCACCGGGTCTCTGTGGAGTCTGGTAAAATCAGAAATGTTAGAATGTAATACTAAAACAATGTTAGAGGGAGGGGGGAAGGGGGGGGGGCAGAGACACACCCCCTCGGAGGAAAGAGACCTTGTTTCACTAGATCCACACGGCGTGTTAGGTCCAGAAAACCTGGCTGTAATAATGAAAAAAAGGGGCTCACAGGAATGCCAGATGAAGGCTATGTCACCCATCTGTCCGCACGTCCCCCCCCCGCCCTCCCCCCCACCCGTCCCTGACCCGTCCGTCCGTCCGCCTGACGGAGCCGGCGACTGCCAGAGGACAGGAGGTGAAGGGGGCAGCAGTGATTTCCTCCTCCCCCTCAGCGAGATGGCGGACGGAGGCTCTGATGGGGGTGTAATGGAAGCCGAGTGTCACAACAACATTGGCAGGACCGGAGCGCCAGGAGATGGAGCGCGATGGAGGCTGGGGCCAAGAGGGCCCGGCTGTGAGGAGGGAGGGGGCGGCGGGAGGGGGGGGGGGGGGGGGTTATGAGCTATTTGGTCTGCAGAGGAAGGAAATAAAGGTGTTTTTCAGCTGAACTGGGCTCGTGGAGTTTTCACCAAAGTTGCAGGAGAAAAGCCTCTGTTTGTTAAGGCTTCGGTCCCAGTTAGTGTCCACTGCTTCACTGCTTCACTGCTGCTGCTCATGCAAACTTTAAAATAGACGTTTACTTTGCTGCCGTGTGTTGATTGAGTGTTGATTGAGTCTCAAATTGAAACCCGTGGTGATAGTTTTGTTGCTCCAATTGTTGCTCCACGTAACCCGCAGGGTCAAAAAGGATCCATTGATACAGTGTTTTTCTCATCGATTTCATTCCGTGGCAGATGTTGTGTTCTTCACGTGGAGGGTCGATGGTGACTGTTGTGTTGGGAGGTGTGAGCCTCATTGATACACTAACCAATCAACTGGATTCATAGAAATGCACTTTTCCCTTTTTGTTTGTTCTTCAATATTGACTTTTGCCTGCAGCAGGAATCCGATCCCATCCACGCGGGAGCAGTCACGATGTCACGTGTCAGCTTCACACTTCCTGGTTCCAGACATCTGAATCAGGCATCACATGTGACACGATCTTTTATTGTTGCGTGTGAATCGCTGCATCACTGCGTGGACGGATTGCTCTTAGTCTTCCTCACTCATAACTCTTCATTCCCGTGGAGGAAAAAGTCCAAACGGCGCTTTGTGGGGACCAATTATGTTCAATTAAGGTAACGCTCTGCTGCTTTGTTTTCTTTTAGTTATTAATATTTAACTTATTTATATAACTTTTTCTTAAAAAGTCGGGTTTTTTTTAGTTTCATCCGTTTCATTATTGGAGTTTCACTGCTCTGCTTTTGCATCCCTTGTGGATGCAGGCGGTGTCATGAAGTGCGTGTTCACACGTTAAGAGACGGATCTACACACGTTAATATGAGGAAGAGATGGATGCGGAGGACGCCGTCTCTGTCACCTGTCACTTCCTCTATGACCCCGTCGGCGCCGCTCTGACCCCCCCCCGCGCGGCGGCGGCGGCGGCGGCGCTCATTGTTCACGAGGCGAGGACGCCGCTCCAATTTCCTGCTCATCTCCACACAGAGAGAGAGGGGGGGGGGGGTGTAATCCCCCGAATGGAAATGGCGACTTTGAATAAAAGGCCGGTGGAAAGTGGGCCGCCCCCCAGTGTAGCTCCATCATAGATGGGGGGGGCATCAAAAGAGCTCTGCCCCGCTACAGCAAAGGCTACTAATGACCCCATGACGCTGGGGAAGAGGTGCTTTCCAGACGACCCGTCCTATGTAGGTCAAAATGAAAAGGTTCTGCCTCAACAGCCCTCTACCTGATGAGGGTGAGGTGACGCGGTACGGACCGGGGCGTGGGGGGGGGGGGGGGGTGCAGGCCGGCGCCTCATACATCCGACACCCACCCGGTCCCTTCTGGGTTTGCTACACGACAAAGACGAAAGCTCGGTAGGTCTTAAAGGGCCGGCGCGCTGCCATGATGGGATGTAAATAATGTCGCATATTTGAAGCAGGAGTGTGATATCGATTCGGTCCACACGTGTCCCCCCCCCCCCTCCCCCCGACGGGCGGAATGAAAGACATTTGTGAGAATTAATGAGCTGATTGGATTATGATGCAGTGTAAACTCTCTCTCTCTCTCTGTTCCCTCATGAGGTAATAATGACACAATTTATTCGTACAGACATGTTGCCAGAATAATCTTCCACCAATTTTGAACAATTATCATTATTTGGGGGTGGATTTCACTTCCAGATAAATGAGGTGAGGAAAGCTTTAGTGCTGATGAATGACAGCGAGGCCTTATTAAGCACCACTTCTAATTCAAAGAGCACTCGCATCCATCACCCGGAAACATTGTTTTGCGTATTTATTTTGTCTGTTTTCGTAAGGCTTTTCTTTTTTTGCATGGGATGACCCCCCCCCCCCCCCCCCACCCCCCCCCCCCCCCCCCACCGGAAGGGGTCTTTAGGGCGCGCTCATCGCTCCTGTGTTTGCGTCACTCCTCGCGCCGCCTGAGCCGCGCTGTCAAATTAGCTTCAGAAGCATCTCGTCCTAATGACATTTCCAATTAAGCGGGCCTTCTGCGGCTTTATTGGTTGCCATGCCAACCCCACGTGTTAACCAGGAAATCTAATTAGCAACGTGTCGTGTTTTCTCCTCGCTGTTTTCCTCATGTTTAAATGCAAGAGCTCCTCTGCACCCTATTTTTTTTTGGCGTCCTTCGGGGAGCTCTGGAGCAGACCTGTGGCGAACGATGACCACGAGCCAAACGTGGTCGATGCGAGCGGAAGCCGCCCGATGGACCCAGTCCACGGTCCACGGTGCTCCTCTCGCGGGCCTGCAGAGGGGTGGAAAGCCTCTCTCCTCCCCCCCCCCGTTCTGACGGGGCTGAACAAAAGGGTTCTGTGTCGCTGCTTTAGACCTCTCTGCACGGCCAGACGCCCCGGCGCTGACTCTCATTCGACCCCCGCGTCACGCCGCCGAGCGCCAACTTGTGAACTTGTTTTATTATGTTGTCGATCTGGGTCCGCGAGGCCTTTTTCTCGCCCCCCCCTCCCAAAGATTCCGCTGAGTAATAACAGCTTTCCTTCCGTGTGGCGAGCTGTCATTTCGCCGCCATGGCGGCTGAGTGCCTCGCAGTCCATCGCTGCATTTAAGAGCCCGTTCATTGGCAGCCTCTCAGATCCTAATGCATCTCTAAAAGGCCCTTTTTTTTTTTTTACTCATTTCTCTTTTCTATTTTCTAAACGTCAGGAGGGTTCATCGGCGCGATTTTGGGATTTGGGTGTCATAAGAAATTTAGAGTGACTGCACGTATTGCCACATACAATAAATACTCGACTCTGTTGACAAGAGGGGGATATGAATAAAACGATAAGGACGACGTCCATGTATCTGACAAATGCTTTTCGCTCGGGGGTTCACTGTATCTTGTTGATCTTTTCCTCTGCCGTGTGCAGCCCAGCAGCTGCATGCGCGATTGCATCTCTGCATGCAGACATTCCCCAGCAGCCCCGTGATGGCTGCACTCCCGCGCCTCCTCCTCCTCCTCCTCCTCGCAGCCGCGAGAGGGTTCCCTATCGGAGCAGATTATTCCCAGACCCGGCCCGTCGCTTTCATCTCAGTGTCAGCGGCGAAGGCGCGACAGAGAGATAAAAGCCCGGATAGAGGACCGCCGCCAGGACACGTTCAACAATGCACGGGTGGAGGTAGAGAGTGAGGGATTGTGTACGTGTCAGTGTATCGACGGATGCTGCACTGATCCAAAGCTCATAGTTTAGTTCGAGAATATCTGATGAGTTCACCGAAGGCCGAATAGATGGCGGGAGGCAACCTCCGGGTTCTTTGAAGTGAAGTAGGAATTTTCAGTGGCCTGCAGGAGGCGACTCCTCTGGTCCCGGAGAGGTCCGTGAGAAAAGGACTCATCGGTAAACATGAGCTCGTGGTCTCAATCCGGAGTTTAGAGTCTTCAGCGTGATGTTCATTAAGTGAATGCGTTTGATCACATGATCCAATAGGGACTTGAGATTGGACCACATTGCCATAGATAACATTGCTGGTTCTCTCTCTCCTCCTCCCCCCCCCCCCCCCTCACTGGTCTGTGTCCCACTCAATCAAATCGAGTCTTTCCCGTTTCACACGAGACCAGAACGATCCTTTACCTGATGACGCACGTAACGCAGCCCTCAGCTGGGGGGGGGGGGGGGGGGGGGGGGGTGAACCACCCAGGCAGGGTTCCCCTTTCACTTTGAACTCCCGAGACAAGGTCGCGACCCCGGCTCCCAGGACCCAGATGGGGGGACTCGCCGTGGTCTCACCGAGCGGCCCGGGGGGGGGGGGGGTGGGGGGGGGGGTAATTACAGAGGGTTCTCCTCTTATTGAATGTTGTAATTACAAAAGACAAATAGACTGCGAGCGCCTGAGAGAGAAACGGCTCTCGCCTGCCGCGGCCGTGGGTGGCGACGGCGCCACGAGTCGGCGTGTTTATTGATGTTTCTCTCCACTCAGAACGCTGAAATAAACAGCCAAAAGGTGGCTGATTAAAAAAAAAAAAGCCAACGGATGAGGGAACAATAAAACAGCTTTCAGTGTTACTTGACCAGCTTTCTTTATTTGTACGGAACACAAATTGCTCCCAGCTTAAGTGGGGGTAATAAATCAAAACCCTTCAGTACTGAATGTTCTCTGACAATATTGCCGTTTAATCCACTGTGGATTTTAACCCCCCCCCCTTTCCTGACTTTCAGATTAATATTATAATGACCTATAATGACAATCTGCCATTTCCAAGGCCGGCCTCGGGTTTCACAGCCGGCAGCGGCAGAGGTAGCAGATCACGGCTGTAATTGACTGGTGTCCAGGTTCCCACTGAAGGTCACGCAGGCAGCCAGACAGATGAGTAATTAAAACCTCTCCTGCTCTTTAAGACACTCGTTGAAGTCCACCCTCCACTTGGAACGTCATTAGTCGCGGCTCCGTTCGGCTCCGTGTCGCGAAAGCTCGTCCCGCCGCACATTTGCATTCGCACACAATGTGTAATCATTAGCAATATCCTAAGTAATTGAAGGTGACACTCGGGGGAAATGGTTACCTGACACTGACAAGTGGAGGATGGAGGGCGCTGTCGGGGAGGCGCCGGGCGTGTTGCCCCCCCCCCCCACCCGTCTTTGCTTCATCAGTCATAATCTGTCACGGGGGAAGTTAGAAGGCTTCACGGCAACTTGGGGCCAACTTCAAAATGTACAAGTATCTCGCCTTCATAAAGGCCGACAAATATACATCCCATGTGTGTAACTAGCTGTAAACTGGTCACACTGGTCACACTGGTCACACTGGTCAGAGCACACGGCCTCCTGTTGATTCCATTCCATCCAACGCATGCGGACGTTACAACACGAAACTGAGAAGAATTCCACAAACACAAACTGTGACTAATTGCTGTACTAATATCTTGTCTTGCACCTTCGTTTCCTAATGTGCAGAAAGAGACACACACACACACACACACACACACACACACACAGAGCACAGTGGGAGGCGGCGGTACAACCGGCTGCAGAGTTCTCGTCTCCACAGTTGTGCAACATCTCCTTCCTTCTATTGAGTTCGTGCACAATGTCGCTCACATGTGGCCGTAGCTGGGCGAGGGGGAGGGGGAGGGGGAGGGGGGGGGGGCAATCTGTCACACACACAACCTGCTCGGCGGCCCCCACGAATCAGTCATCTACTGCTCCTCGGCGACCTCCAGCCCGTTGCCCGACTCACGGAGCAGCGGGCCGTTCCTTTCTTTTTTTTGTGGGGGGGGCGTTCTCGCTCGGTTTGTAATATAACGCGTGGTTCAGTCCTCGCGGCGCTGACGTCCTGCATGTGAGCGTTTGTCGAAGCCGAAAGGGACGAACAGAGAGGAACCAACCTGAGGGCAGAAGTCAGCTTTCAGCCGCTTCCTCGTGCGTCCTTAATGGCTTCTAACAGCCGGCGGGGGGGTGGGGCGGGGGGGGGGGGCAAGTCACAGCAAAGGACGCCGTAATGAGGGATGCTGCAGGGAGTCAATTCAGAGTTATTTTGCCTGGCTGCTCACCTTTACACCCCTCCTCCCCCCCTGCAGCCCGGGCTCTCCAACCTGGCAGGATGACAGGTTACCAAAACTTTGTCCAATTAACAAGCCACATGTGAGTGCATGTGACAAGCCCCCCCCCCGCTCGGCTTGTAATTGGCCAGTGCCGACCTAAATGAGCCCGATGCATAAATACACCAAAGTTAAAAAAAAAAAAAACACCAACACCAGAATTTACCGTATCGATGGCTTGTCAGATTAAATGCATCACAACAACACAACACCGCTATTGTCACCTTATTCTCAAGTTAATTGGCGTCCGTTCTGCAGAAACGGCGTGTGAAAGGAGACGTGATTCGGATGGATTTAAAGTGACTTTAAAAACACAGACTTTCCTCCCAATGCACAGAAAGTGACTTAGATGAAAATGTGCCGGATCCGTCCGCTTCCTGCGCCCCGATGGAGGTGAATCCAGCGCGTAACGGTCGCCCCACATTCTTTATCGTGTAACCAGCATCCAAACCCCCCCCTCCCCCTCCCCCTCCCCCACCACATGAATAAAACATCTCCAAAGACAAATCAAACTCTCTCCCGACAGGGAATCACACGCCGAGCCTCTCGCGTGGCTGTCGGCCTGAAAGCGGCGGCGAGGCAGAGGAGCCGCGGGTCCATTATCTGCTCTCCCTCCCTCCCTCTCTCTCTCTCTCTCTCTCTCTCTCTCTCTCTCACTTAAAACAACGCCGGCTTCCCCTCGTCCTCCCCCCAACCCGTCACCTTGTGGACTTTCTCCCGAGGTTCGGCAGCGGGGGAAGTCTGATAATTGGTGAGGCTGCTGCACAGTCAGAGGAACACTGGTCTCTCCTCTCCCCTCATTAGAGGCTCCCGTTCGGCCCGGCATCGAAATTTCAATAAGCTTCCCGGATTCGAGGCGCTTTAAAACGTTTGCAGATATATTGCATTGAAGGGATGCACGCCACCTCGCACCCCGGGGGGGACCTGGCTTGTGTTTCCATTTCATTTTCCCCAGAGCTCGTGCGACATTGAGCTCATGTGAAAGGAAAAAAGATCAAGCGCATCTTGCGGGTGTTTCGTTCACGCAACAACACACTCCTGCACAGAGGTAATTGCTGTAGATTGTATTTGATCATAACATTACGCATGTCGGATACACAGGGAGACGTTTTTTTTTTTCTTCCCTTAAGCCGACGCATTGATTGCATCAACTGCATTGAACTGAGCACTTTCATCAACCTACGCCTTGGTGTCGATCCAGCGTTGTTCCGGCTACACTTTGCGTGCACTCTGCTGGTGGTTCGTGCATAAATAGTCTCACGGGGACACAACAAAGACGCCACTGTTACAAAGCTACGGCAGAGAAGACTGTCAAATCAGTTGTGGCAAAGGAAGCGTTTTTGTGAGAAGAGATGGCGAAGGTGGAGGAAGGGTCCATAACTTACTAAACCATGTGGTCCTCCCAAGGAAAAGGACTCCTTCGCTTCTTGTGCCTCAGCTTTTCCTCCCCCTCGATTCTTATGTGCTGTCCATCCGACTTCATGTAATCCATATGTTTGTGCACATTTCTGCCTGTTGTCAAGTTAAGGCTTTAAAGCGCATGGTGAGCATCTGCCTGGTGGACTGATACTGATGAGGAGAACAGACCTCGTCGTAATGATGCCGGCTATTAGAAATGTTGTCCTCTGTGTTCCTGTGGTTGCACGATGAGCCCCCAGCATGCCCCTGGTTTTTTTTTTTTTGTGTGTGTGTTTTTTTTTTCCTGCCATTTGCAAGGCCTTGTGGGACATGACTAATGGAGTGTTGCGCTTAAAGGATGGCGGCGTCTGGTAGGAGCGCTCCCCGGGTCGCGGTGAAGTTAATTACCTGGGATTCAACTGTTACTCGGTCCCTCCCCAGGGACGAAGACAGCGGGCAGGAGAGGAAAGCGATGCATCTTGAACCGGCTGCAAATCCAGGTCAGCGTGTGGAACGAAGACAACAGGCTCTTTTTTTGTTGCTGCTTCAACTTATTATTCATATTACTTCAGGAATTAGGATCTTTGCACAAATGAAAAACAACTTAAAAGCACTTATATTATTTATATTTAATATACGACTATTGTTATGAGGAATAATGGATTTTTTTTAGGCATTATAAACTGTAATGTTTGTTGCATTAGCAGATTGTTTTGCATTGTGTATCCACGGCGACCATGTCCATGCTACAATAACAGCTAAGGTGGCTGAATGAAGCAAAAGTCACCTGAACGCCTCCTCCGCTCCGTGATGGTCAGAAACACACAACCCTCAAAATAATCTGAAAATATCTGAAAGCAGAGGCCGATGAAATGAAGAAGAAAAATGAAGAAGAAAAAAAAAAAGATGAAGAAATCCCTAAGAGCGTCGGAGCGTTTATCGGGGGAAACATATCCCCAACTAGTTGGCAAGTGTGCAACGAAGCCTGAGCCCCAGTGTCACGCCGCGCCGTGGCTTTTAATAGGAACATGGCTTAAGAGGCCCTTACATCTTTCGTTTCACTTGAAGCCGTCACTCAGTAATCCCTCGGTAAAGTGTAATGCCGCCGGATTAGCGCCGCAACCCCAGATTTCAAAATTATCATCTGAAAAAAAAAAAGCCACTGAATGAAGTCGCTAATAGGAACCAAATTAGGCCGAAGAAGCAGCAGAAGAAGAAGAAGAAGAAGAAGAAGAAGCCCCACCTCTCCCCTCTTTCAATTTGTCATGTCACTCCCCCCCCCCCTCTCCCTCTCTGTAACTTTCACATCGGGCAGATTAGCGCGCCGCTGCGTTCGTGTCCGCTCGCCGCTCGGAACGCGTCCAGATGAATGCACAGCATCACGGGGGGGGGGGATTTATTAATAGGGGGCAGTCTCAGTCCATCTGTGGTGGAGCTCGGGCCTAATCCTTCCCTCCCGGGCTGCAGGGGACCCGCGTCAACAGCTGCCGCAGTGGGCGGAGGGGGGGGCAGGGGGGGAGCAAAAGGAGAAGCAGAGCGAAGCCTGCGAGGCCTCCTCCCCCCGTCCACTGGTCCCCGGAGGACGTCTCTGAGCAGAGAGCCGCTGTTGTTGCTCGCTAAGCCCACACGAAGATGATATTTCCCAACCCTCACGCCTCGGGTCGGACTCGGACCGCCTCTCATCCCCCCCCCCACCCCCCGCTCTCCTTCAGCCGGTGCTGGACCTCCGAGCTCGCCCCGGGGGGGGGGTTGGCGAGCTGTCTCCGTCTGGCGCTCGGCCGACCCGCTGTCAGAACGACCCACGAAGGCTCAGCCCGCCGGCCTCAACGCCGACGGCCGGGAGGAAGGGACGGTGGGGGGGGGGGGGGCAGACGCTCGCTCTCTCTCTGCCGTTCCACTTCTTCTGTTCCTTCAGACACGGCCTGGGGGGGGGGGGGGGGGGCATGAGGGGAGGAGGGATGGCGGCAGCACACGGGCCCCCGTGATTTATGACGCCGTCAAAGCGTACGCGGCTCTTTCAGGTGCTTCACCTGAAGGGTCACCGTGTTGTCTCCCCCCCCCGTCTAAAACAAGAACAGCTAATCTCCATCTATCTGCTGCGACCGAGTGGGACGCCGAAATGCTAATGCAGCGTTTTGAATATCCCGTCTCATGCTCCGATGCTGTGACGGAGATCCATCCGGCCCCTTTGTGGCAGGGAGCAGTGTCTTAGATGCTCTGTGCCCATAAAGTCCTCAGATGTTACCACCAATTACCAGAAGAACCTGCAGAGCTCTGCATTCCTGCACAAAAGTCGCTTTGAATACGCTGAATTTAAACCTCGACATGTGCACGAAGCTATTTGCACCCCCGCAGAGACGCTAAAGGAAGCCGCCAAACCGCCATATAACGAGACCCTTTTGTGTGCATTTCCTGCCAAATCTGGAAAGAAATTCATTAGCAACACCCCCCCCCCCCTCCCTCCGCATTCTGTCCACGCCACCTGCCCCCCCACACCGCACCCGCTGAAAATCTCCGCCTCACTGAGCAGGTCCGAACGCTAACCCCCCCAGTCAAGGGATGGAATGGATCCTGCTGGTAAGGGGGGGGGGGGGTTGCAAACGCAGAGTGCAAAAGCTGAGGTCACACTGCCATGCGAGTATAAACTCCCGTGGGCCATTTCTCTGCATGTTGGACACAGTCTCCATCACCATGGTTACGGCGGCCCTCTTTTTTTTGTCTGATTCCTCACATTCGGACACGAATCAAATCCTTTTCCAATGCTTCCCTGTGGTTTGTTGAATGCCATAACCTCCCCCCCCCCTCATAATAAAATGTGTCCCCCCCGGTGGTCTTTACAGAGACGACGTCTCGGGACATTTTCTCCCGCCTTTTTCCAAGCGACACGGCGAAGGAGAGCGCTTTAGAGGAGTCGCAGGGAAAGAGAAAAAGTCACAATCGTTGCAGTATTTCTTCTCCGGAGGTAAGAGGGTCAAAGGGACGTAATAATCTGCATAATCCCTGCCTTGTGTGTTTTCTTCTTCTTTAGTTGCAACACCACAGTAGAAGCTAATAACTTTCTCCTGAAGCCGAAAAGGGGGGGGGGGGGGGGGGTGGGTGTGTACTGGAAACTGGAAAATGTCATCTCATTATTGGGAATTACCAGAGGAAGCCATATCCTCATTTTGGAGGCCAAACACAAGTGGCAGGACCTTATCCGTTTTTCCAAATTAGTATCATGTACACAGCGTAAAGGGCCCCCGAGTCGGAGCGCAGATCCACAGTTAATTGGGCCCCGTGTCTGCTACGGTGCACATGCCACTGCCCTATTAAAACATGTTAACCGCTGCATATATACGGGGGCACTGTGCTGTGAATTAGATTAAACAACAACTCCTCGGGCCATTAGAAGGAGTCCATCGGATAGAAGTGCTTAAAACTAAAGAGTTAAAAGTTTGGCCTCTGCATTATTTCTTTATTTTGTCTTGGTCTCACGATCCTGTGCGTGTGGAGTTCTCAGAATGTTTCGTACCCTTTCACTACCTGACAGAAAAACTCTTTGGGAAGAAATCCATAAAGGACGGTAATTAGCATCCGTTACATCGTGACAGGATGTTCATGTGTGTAAGATTGGGTTTGATTCATATCGGAATTATTTCATCTGACATGATAATTTAACGTAACTAAAAACAAACTGCACTTCCTTCAGTTAACATTACTACTTGTATTATAGTTTTGACCACTGGGGGCGCTCTCTACTGCTTCAATACAAAATGATCTCAAACAGGTCAAACCCGAAGGGGAACCTCATTCCACAAGTAGCTGTCGGTGACATATGGGAGGTTTATACTTTTGTTGTGAGTCGTCCTCCTCAAACTTTACCCGACGCTTCAAAGTGAGTCTCAGAGACTCTTTTCTGAATATTTAGTACGTTTCTGAGACAATTCTGTCGACCGGCAATTGGAGGTTAAAAAATTGATTTGCAGAATAATGTTCTATTTTTGTGCTCCTTTTGAAAGTTATGCTCTAGCTTTAAGCAATATTTGACCACAGTTTACCTCAAAAAAAGAAAAAAGAAAAACCTTTAACACCGGCTATCTGCCTGCAACCAAACGTTATCTGCAGAGTGGCCTCCACTGCGGTCACATGCTTCTCTCCCACATGCGCCCTGCAGGCCGCCTCCAAATGAAAGGTCTCTCCTCCGCATCCCACCGAGGCTCCTTGCAGACGTTCAAATGGACCAAAGGTAACGTGACACGTCCCGCAGTCGTCAGGTGTGAGTGTTCATCTCCACGTTGACCAAAGGGAAACCCGGGATGACATGTTTTCGAATGCTCTCAGAGAGAAGAAGTTTCACGAGTTTATGTCCGTCCATCATCTGCTGCAGCTCCCACTTCTTCACTGGGTTGGGTTTTTTTATTTTTTATTTCCTCCTCTCAGAAGGGCAGGAATGTGCTTCGCGCCCCGCCGTGTCGAATCGAACATCGAGGTCAAACCCCTCGAAGCACCGGAGGAAGAACTGGTGACCATCAGCTGTTCCCGCTGGGAACAAAGAGCGCCGATTCAACAAACGCCTCCGAAGAGAATTTTCCCGACGCGCTGCGTCTGCGGTAAACAAGCTTGTGACAGAATTGCCCCCCCCTCTCCCCCCGGCGTGGAGCGGCGCTGCGTCGGAGGCCCGAGTTGGAAGAACCAAACATTTTGCTGTGGTTTTCGTTTCTCCTGGGAGTCGAGGTGATGTTGATGAAAACTCATCTTTGCCTCCTCGCTGCTCCCTTCTTCACTTTTCCTGTAGCGCATCGATCTTTTTCCCGGGATTGTTTATAAGACCACGACTACTTATGTGTGTCCAAAAGGAGACCTATTGATTTCCTTTTGGGGGGGGGTTCTGCCACAGCGGGGCTCCAGTTCTCACCCCGTAAATTAAAGACATAATAAAGTAGGTCCGCTTAATCATTACTAATGAGTCTCCATGGTGATGAATACACCCTTAGTGGCATTATGACACAACACAGCCGAAAGGTTTGCATAGTGAGTCCGTTATTATCTCAAAGCTATGCAAGCTCGTTAACGAGGCACGCTGCTGCCCCGGGTGACATCTTCGTTATCACGGACACCTCCTGAAACTGTGTGTGTGCGTGTGTGTGTGTGTGTGTGTGAGTCCGTCCTCCGTTTTCGTCGCCATTCGGACACGGATCCTGGAACAGAAGCAACGGCAACAAATGAGGTTGGATTTTTCCCGACGTGGTTCCTCTGAAGGCCTCCTTCCTCCGACACGTCCTGAAGCAGCTGTCAGGCATCGTGGGAGTACAAACCTGTTCGGGGGGGGGGGGGGGGGGGGGCGAACCCTCAACATGCCCCGTCTACCTCCATGGCCCATAACTGTCATCCCTCTGTGAAGGAACACAAGGTATCCAGGCTGCTATTTTAAAATGCCTCTGTATGTATTAATGTGACTAAATGTGCAAAAGCTCTACGTCTCTTGGTGTTGTTTCATTGGCACATGTGACCAAAACAGTCCTGTTCCACTGTTGAGTGAACTGCGCCGAATACTGAGGCAACGTTAAGCTCGTTCGGCAGCAGTGATGCAGTCAAGGGCAGCGCTCATTCGTCTCCGGCTGATCTCCTGATGGAACACGATGCCAAACGCAGACATCCCTTTGGCTCGCTGCACGCCGCGCTACGGGCGGGAGTTTGATGTTCGGTTGAGAGGACAGGGCCGCGGCAAAGTGGATGCTTGGAGCGCTTCCAGGGATTAAGCTCATGAATCCAACAGCAGCCAGTGGTCATCATGACACAAACACTGCATGGGTGGTAAGGGGTGCACAGCGGGGGGGGGGGGGGGGGGGGGGAGTTTCTGGCTTCCCTCCGTCTGCACGTCGTACGTTTTCACCGTGTGCTGAATCTTAGTTTTAGAGTTTATTTAGCCGGTGAATTATGAGACGCAAGACGAAAAAAAATAAAAGGCACGTTTTTATGACCAACACCTCCGCCTCCCGATTGGTTGGGACGATCAGGAAAACCACGTCTGCAGCTAACGGAAGCGTCACTTCCTTATCTTCTCTCTTCAACCTAATAAGCTCTTATCTAAAAAGGATCCTGCTGTGTTTACCTGCGATTATGATCATCTCATCGTCTTAGGGTAACGCTTGACGGCTTCTGCACGGCGTCTTAATTGTGGTTATGACTTCCCTCATTGGTCAGCTCAAGGCCCCCACCCCCACCCCCCTTTTTAGGATTAGCAGATCAGAATTGTGTTTGGATTGTAAGCAACACATTATTTAATCACCTTTAACTTAATCCACTCACCTTTCAGGCCTTAAAGCGGTTCTCTGCGGCGCTGTGAGCTTTGGTGTGAAAGGCCCTCTGCAGTTGGCTAAATATGATCATCATGTGATCACGTCTGCGTGGTGGTTTCCATGCAACCCCCCCTCCTCCCCCCCCCCCCCCCAACCGAAGAAAACAACAGAAGGAATTCACGTCCGTATTCCAAAAGCGAAACGTGCCTTTGTGGCGAATTGTGCAGCAATTAGGAGACGCCTGCAGAAAACAACCAATCAGAGCCGAGGAGTCTCGGTTTGACAGTTTAGTTCACGAGCTGTGATTGACAGCTG